>NW_022158399.1:0-163 GCF_006535985.1 Synchytrium microbalum | reverse complement strand
AACCACCTCCCCATCCAGTGAAACCCATACTTGTTCCCCTACTATATTAACTACCAGTGGGCCGCGACTGACACACCATCGTTCCTTAAAGCGATCCTTAGCGCGACTCAATTTTTTTTTTTTTTATTGGCTCATGTATTCTATTGGGATTATAGTCCCGCAA
>NW_022158398.1:180266-180422 GCF_006535985.1 Synchytrium microbalum | reverse complement strand
CAGGAGCTGATTTACGGGCAGATTTGGTAGCTAATTGTTTTCTTGGGGCCTGATGAAGCGAAAGAAGCAATGAGCATTCAAGATCAAGAAGAGACAGGAATGTCACATAGCATATTAAAATCACATCATCAAATTAGCAGTACTTACTTTGCCTCC